>NC_080488.1:6945000-6947500 GCF_030265055.1 Doryrhamphus excisus | reverse complement strand
TTCTCAGCCACACGAAACTGTTGCAGATAGAACGGGATGAGAAGCTGCGTCAGGCACACTTGGAATGAGCCTCCTGGCACCTTCCGCTGGTTCACATTGACGCGCCGTATCATCCTTTGCTCACAATGTATTTGAGAGCGAATAAAGTGCTTCTTTGAACAACGGTTGTGTGAGCCAAGCAATAAAGCACATCACACTAAATGTGTTCCATAAGTGCCAAAACGCTTTTCTCTGAGCGAGTGGAGTGCTTTTTTGGACGTGGCACACATGTGCCATATATGGAGAAAATTTTTACCACAAAGCCTATAGGTTGCTTGAAATACATTATCACAGCGAGAGAAACACATTTTCTCATTTTAGCTGTAACTCCACAGCAGTGCTTCTCAGCCACACGAAACTGTTGCAGATAGAACGGGATGAGAAGCTGCGTCAGGCACACTTGGAATGAGCCTCCTGGCACCTTCCGCTGGTTTACAATGACGCGCCGTATCATCCTTTGCTCACAATGTATTTGAGAGCGAATAAAGTGCTTTTTTGAACAACGGTTGTGTGAGCCAAGCAATAAAGCACATCACACTAAATGTGTTCCATAAGTGCCAAAACGCTTTTCTCTGAGCGAGTGGAGTGCTTTTTTGGACGTGACACACATGTGCCATATATGGAGAAAAGTTTTACCACAAAGCCTATAGGTTGCTTGAAATACATTATCACAGCGAGAGAAACACATTTTCTCATTTTAGCTGTAACTCCACAGCAGTGCTTCTCAGCCACACGAAACTGTTGCAGATAGAACGGGATGAGAAGCTGCGTCAGGCACACTTGGAATGAGCCTCCTGGCACCTTCCGCTGGTTTACAATGACGCGCCGTATCATCCTTTGCTCACAATGTATTTGAGAGCGAATAAAGTGCTTTTTTGAACAACGGTTGTGTGAGCCAAGCAATAAAGCACATCACACTAAATGTGTTCCATAAGTGCCAAAACGCTTTTCTCTGAGCGAGTGGAGTGCTTTTTTGGACGTGACACACATGTGCCATATATGGAGAAAAGTTTTACCACAAAGCCTATAGGTTGCTTGAAATACATTATCACAGCGAGAGAAACACATTTTCTCATTTTAGCTGTAACTCCACAGCAGTGCTTCTCAGCCACACGAAACTGTTGCAGATAGAACGGGATGAGAAGCTGCGTCCGGCACACTTGGAATGAGCCTCCTGGCACCTTCCGCTGGTTTACAATGACGCGCCGTATCATCCTTTGCTCACAATGTATTTGAGAGCGAATAAAGTGCTTTTTTGAACAACGGTTGTGTGAGCCAAGCAATAAAGCACATCACACTAAATGTGTTCCATAAGTGCCAAATCGCTTTTCTCTGAGCGAGTGGAGTGCTTTTTTGGACGTGACACACATGTGCCATATATGGAGAAAAGTTTTACCACAAAGCCTATAGGTTGCTTGAAATACATTATCACAGCGAGAGAAACAAATTCTCTCATTTTAGCTGTAACTCCACAGCAGTGCTTCTCAGCCACACGAAACTGTTGCAGATAGAACGGGATGAGAAGCTGCGTCAGGCACACTTGGAATAAGCCTCCTGGCACCTTCCGCTGGTTTACAATGACGCGCCGTATCATCCTTTGCTCACAATGTATTTGAGAGCGAATAAAGTGCTTATTTGAACAACGGTTGTGTGAGCCAAGCAATAAAGCACATCACACTAAATGTGTTCCATAAGTGCCAAATCGCTTTTCTCTGAGCGAGTGGAGTGCTTTTTTGGACGTGACACACATGTGCCATATATGGAGAAAAGTTTTACCACAAAGCCTATAGGTTGCTTGAAATACATTATCACAGCGAGAGAAACAAATTCTCTCATTTTAGCTGTAACTCCAAAGCAGTGCTTCTCAGCCACACGAAACTGTTGCAGATAGAACGGGATGAGAAGCTGCGTCAGGCACACTTGGAATAAGCCTCCTGGCACCTTCCGCTGGTTTAAAATGACGCGCCGTATCATCCTTTGCTCACAATGTATTTGAGAGCGAATAAAGTGCTTCTTTGAACAACGGTTGTGTGAGCCAAGCAATAAAGCACATCACACTAAATGTGTTCCATAAGTGCCAAAACGCTTTTCTCTGAGCGAGTGGAGTGCTTTTTTGGACGTGGCACACATGTGCCATATATGGAGAAAATTTTTACCACAAAGCCTATAGGTTGCTTGAAATACATTATCACAGCGAGAGAAACACATTTTCTCATTTTAGCTGTAACTCCACAGCAGTGCTTCTCAGCCACACGAAACTGTTGCAGATAGAACGGGATGAGAAGCTGCGTCAGGCACACTTGGAATGAGCCTCCTGGCACCTTCCGCTGGTTCACAATGACGCGCCGCATCATCCTTTGCTCACAATGTATTTGAGAGCGAAAAAAGTGCTTTTTTGAACAACGGTTGTGTGAGCCAAGCAATAAAGCACATCACACTAAATGTGTTCCATAAGTGCCAA